>NC_089838.1:110777844-110795344 GCF_035609145.1 Eleutherodactylus coqui | reverse complement strand
CACTTTTGCATTTCTAACATTTTTTAACTTGGTTGAAAAGTTAGATAAAGAAGCTTACATAATTTTATTTAAATAGCTTGCATTTCATGATGTTTATCACCAGCAGCACATTTTTATATATATAGCAATATAGTGTAATACAGTTGTTTACTAGATTCTACACATAGTTTGACATTTATAAACCAGGACTGTTCTTGAAAATAAGGACAGCTGTGTTGTGTAAATATGTGCTTGTATCCAGAATGAATTTCACCTATCAAATCTTGCAGTCTACATTGGTTGAATGTTAACTCTTTTGCTGCCCATTGTAGGTGTCATCTTTGCACTTTTTGCCATTTTTTTGCTACTGCTTTTTGGTTGCAATTTTTTTTTACTTTATCTAGACATTTTTTTCAGGAGGTAAAGACTTTACATCTGGTTACAGTTATCATATTATCATTTTCAGCACAAGGGGGAAAAAAATACAGTTTTTTTGTTTTTCATATATCTTACATAGCAGATAAATAGGCTGAAACATACAGCTTAATTTATTATGAAGAATTTATTATTTATGTTTCTTTTTAGTTTATGTCTGCAGATTCCATAGTAATCTAAATCGGGCTGAGTAAAACTGTATGAGGTCCAGGTATTGCGTACATAATACAAAAACACCTTGATGAAAATTCTAAGTAGATGATTTTATGGTCCTGCCTTATACATTTAGGAAAGGTTACCTTATATTTCACAAGAAGTCTTCTATATCATTTGGTCCTGTGTATATGGCTCTCACACAGTAGTTTGAACTCAGGTTTCGATTATAAAGAATGCTAAAGCTGACCAGAAACATAAAACGGTAAATTTAGTGACCAGGCAAGGCATGGAAGTAAGGCAATGTTGAGGAGGCATTCATAATCTGCTGGAAAATGCCTCTTGGAAGTTCTAACATCAGTGGCAACACATCTGGCTGCAGGATGTCCTGCACATGTTACTGAACCGTCATTGTCCCCATACAACTATTAGGGGTGACCAACTGTTATATGCGATGACCCCCCAGACCATCACACCAGCAGTTTGGACAGTGTGCCGCTCTACAACAAAGGCAGGATTGAGGTGCTCACCCCTAGGTCTCCAGACACTAACACAGCCATCATCGGTGCCCAAACTAAGCCTAGATTCATCAATGAAGACAACCCAGTTCCACTTTGTAGCAGTCCAATTTCATCGTTCATGACACCACTGCAAACGGAGATGACCGTAGGTGAGCATCAAAGGTAGTGCGTGTAATGGGTGCCGTGAGACTAAATGTCCTACAGCTAAGCGCATGGAAATAGATTATACAGACACAGAGACCGGTAACAATGGTGCCACCTGTCTCTAGATGGTGGACAATGAAACAGCTGGAGTTGTTTGTGCTTGTCGGATGATTAGATGATCCTCTTTACTGGTGATCTGTTGAGGGCTTCCTGTGCCTGGTTGCCTTGTGTGTGTGCCCTTGCACATCCACTGGTCCCAACACCTTATAACAATTTGGTCACAATGGCCCAGGTGGCGGGCAATTCGTCGACCATTCAGCTCCTCGCATTCCAATAATGTGTCCCCTCTATAAGTCTGTTAAGTAGGTGAAATCTCTTTGATTATGTCGTAGAAGCATGTCTTGTGGTCAACAAGCTCTACACAAGTAGATAAAGAGGTCACTACACACAAGTAGCCTCTGAAGCCTTTTTATAGGCTAAGGATGGAACCACTTTTAAAATCTCCAGTGACAAGACCGTTCATCTAATCACTACAACTCTAATCATTTGCATATTTGCCTAAGATGTAACTGCATCAAAACAACAACTCCTTCTAGGTGCTTGGTTTTGTTTTTTTTTACAATGAGTATATTTGACACTGAGAATAATGCTGCAGACTGCACAATTTCCTTACGTCCTTCCAGTGGCGCAACCATGGAGTATTCCTGCCCTTGTGTACTGGTAGCTATTGTAGGATTGAATCACGGTTTGCAGACAGAGTGACTGCCGCAGAGCAGGAATGCCTCCCCATGGGTATATGCTTGCTCGATCCTTAGGTTGTCCAACTGGTAGGATGTAAAGGAACAGTTGATTTCTATTATTGATCTGTTTTCTCTTAGTCTTAACTGAATCACAAACTTCCCTCCCTTACTTCTCAGTTACTTTAAATTGACACAGTTCAGGTAGTTGCCAAGCAGCACTATATAGAGAGTAGGGCAGGACTATTTACATTAGGTTTATTTTCATTAAAAATTCCACTGCCCTACCACACAGGGACAGGAATACCCTATGGTTGTGCCACTGTTAAGACGAAGGCCTTCTGCACATGAGCATAATACGCTGCATGCCGCCTGGATGTTAAAGTGCATGGCATGCAGCAAGTTTGATAATAGAACTCAACACTTCCTACGGTCAAAAATACCAGCACCCCTAAAAAGCCCAATGTGGACAGGGTCTAATAAGTGAAGTCGGAGGATGAGTATTTTATTTGCATACATACATCTATTGATAATCACCGTATGAAATGTGCAGAGGGGTCATTTGAGAGGACATTAAATATACAGGTTACATCCTTAAAAGTTTTACCAGTGGGATAATGACAATACAAGCTGTTCTAAATACTAAATATTGAATTCCCATAAACTGTGAACAAGATACAAAATGAGTCATAATTTTTTTAATATCCCAGAATTCCAGCAAGGTGCAATTTATAGCTTACATAATCTTTTATAGGAAATACAGAATATAGAATACATGGAGTATTAAACGGGAATGACTGCATCAAATATAATGTACACCTAAGAGACAAGCTCACAGTAAAGACAAGTCCTCTAGGTAGTCATTTGTCTGAACAGGTATTAAGATTCCTTTATTGTACAACGTACTTACAGATGTTCCTTGCATTAAAGTAAATTTCAGCTACAAACATATTGATAATGAGGCGTTTGCCTCTTCTTATAGCGCATGAATTTCTTTATACTTTTTTTAAAATTTAATGTTCTTTTTATTTAATGATCTGAAGGTAACCGCAGTGATTAATTAACATTATCCAAGTGGGACAGGGTTGTGAGATGTGAAAATATGTCAAGAAATGGCTTTGTATATAGTTTATCCATAAAATGGCAATGATAGAAGCAAGATATAAGGATATTCTGTAGTATATAATTTCGGCTCATTTCGGTTCCTTTTTTTTTTAACCAGGACTGTTTATGATTTGGGGGCTGTAGAGGTCATAGAACTTGTTAGATTACAAAAGAGATTGCTCAAATATCTGTAGATTGTAGATGAGCTCGGTTCACACTTGCCTTCAGGGGCTTTTGCAAAGTTTTAAGGCATTTTTTTTAGATTTTTTTTGTGTTTTTGCAATTTCGAAAAACCAAAATGATACTTAGTAGTCAGCACACAGGCCTGCGACCTATAGCCTTGTATATTCGAAAGCAGTTTACATATATTATATATGTAAGGGTAGTTTCACACTACATTTAGTTGTGTTCATTTGACATATATGCCGGCAAAGCTTCTGGCACATATGTCAAATTGGTCCATAGGGCGCCATTTACCTGACAGTTGCCAAAAGTGTCCTTATGGCCTCCATTGGGATAGTATGCCATTTTTGCTGTATGGAAGAGTGTAGTCTGCTGTGATATTCCATACTGAGCTGTCCAGTAAAAATAAAGAATACTGCACAGTATACAGTTATCCTTTACACTCGGAACTACGGGGTGATCAAAGTCACTGTATGCTTGTACAATGCCATGCGTCAGAAAATCCCCCTGATGTATACCTCCAATAGATAATGCAAAACCAAGGATTCCAGAGCGATATTCACGTGTTCCTGTTTGCCAGCTGGATCGTTTGTCTATCCAGCTTGATGAACTCTTTCTAGTCATAGTTCCAATGTTAGTGGTTCTGTGGATCTGCGTTTGTGGGGAATAAGCTACTGTGCTATCATAAGAAGAGTAGCCAAATTGATTTAGATGTGTGGAATTGTGGGGTAGGTATCCATCCTAAAAATAATTTAGGGGAGAGTGGTATGTTAAATGAGTATATTTGATTTATATAGTCTACCCCTTCATTTCAATAGAGTAGGATGCTTGGAAAGGGAAACCACATGTGTGATCAAGAGCCAAGAGCTGACTTGCATCTCCAGCACATATTTTCTAGTGAGATGTTCACCATTTTTTAGACCATCTTGATATCGTTTTGTAAGACTTTTTCCTCTTATCATCGATGTTGTCAATAATGGGAAGATTACAAGCTCTGTAAACTGCAACCAGGGTTAATTTAGTGGGTCAAGAGTGGCACTAATGAAAGAGGGACTGAGCTCTTAACAGAAGTTGATAAGGGCAGCCACTCAAGGTGAGTTGTATAGATAGGTTTTGGCATTTGCTCCTTTAATATTCTTACTGCACAGAGAGCGTCATATTGGGAAACTCAACCACAGGTGTGTAAGTTCTTTGTTTCCCAAAAGATAGCTTTCAACATTGACATGATGTGAGTTATTTTTTGTGTCTACTTAAGAAAGTCTTCGGGCCAGGTGGTTTGCGGTATAGTAAGTGTGGACATTAGTAGGGTGAAGCCCTCTTGTTGTTTGTAGTATGAGTTGAGAATAGGCTAATCTTCGATGCATGTTGCTTTAGATATATTTTGAGCAAAGTTGTCTTAAAGTACCTTTACACGATCCGATAGGCGCCCAAATAATCACTCAAATGAGGGATTATGGGCAATTGTCAGCCCGTGTACACACAGCCCCCAACAGGGTACTAAGCTAGAAGTTGCTCAGAAGTTGCTAGTCATCTGTTTCAGTGGGCTGAAACAGAAGGACTACTCAGTGACTTCTTGCTCAGTGTAAAAAAGAGTTACTCAATCTCTGAGTGACTGCCTGTTTGCAGTGAATGGAGGCGGATGGCCGGAAGAGATCGCCGGCACGCTCCACCGCTATTCTCTGAACGACTATAGCTCCTGTGCGAAAGCAAAAGGAGTGATAGTCGCTAGGGAAACTGTGGGGCACTTATATGCTCGATAGTCGTACCATGTAAAGGTACTTTTATTTGTATAAAGAAAGATTTTAGTAGTCATATTAGAACCATAATGAACTAGGGGCAAAAAGAAAGTCCTAAGCAGGTATTTTCTACAGATCCAAGAGACGTGTAGATTTTGAGATGCAACTTTATGTTTTTTTTAGAAGTAGTTTGTAATGATATTCATAGCTTCTCAAGTTTACCCTCATTCTAAGAAGCCTGTGTTGGTCACGTTTTCTGGTTCCCTGACTTTGGTAGTCCATTTTTTACGTTTTTGTGCCATGACATGGACTAGCTACTTTAACTCTCTAATCTTTTTTAGTGACAGTCTCTTTTAAAAGCTAATCTAAACTTTACTCTAATGCGCTGCACATTTTCTTGGACTCTAGCAGAATTTTTGGCTCTGAAGTCACCATATAAACAAACAGCTGCAAATAACGTACTTCATGCTAAAAATCATCATCTTGAAATTCTAATTAGTGTCAATCCTTATGGTTAATGTGTCATCTCCAATTATTGCACTTGCCGAAACAACACCACATACCAGGGACAAGCTTTAAAAGAAAAAGTTTGCATTTGCAACATAATAAAAACCTAATTTACAGAATAGGGATCTAAAATGTGAAAATCCATTGTACTAAGACAGCAGTAAAGCACTTTAGCTGAACAGGGACATTTGTCACCTTGTCGCCTTGTAATGTGGCCATCAGAGAAAGATTCAGATAATTCTGTAGAAAAATTAAATTAACAAAAATGACAAGCCCTTCAGTCCGAGCAATCCAAACTTATAATTACCTTCTGAAAGTCAAGACACTTGGATGACATGGCGGCTTCAAAATCTTTATGTTAATGGATTGATTCATACAGGGAGATTTAGATGTGGCTTCTGTCTCTATTGTGAACGTCAAGAAGGGATTTTTGAGAATCAATGCTGCTTTTCATTTTGATTGTTTTATATTATACTTTATTGTTCTTGTAGAAATGGCTAAGTTATGGCGTTTAAAAAAAAATGCTGTGTGAAGCTACCCTAGGGCTACTTTCACATGGATGGAATAAGGCCACAATCCGCTGGCCCCATTGCAAGCAATGGGATGCAGGCAACCCCCGCAGTGATTTTCAGGGAGGGGCTTTAAATATAAGTTCTTCCCTGAAAATTATCCCTAGGTGTAGAAAAAAAAAACATTACTCACCTAGCAGCGCTGTCCGGGCTAAGGAGCGTCTTCTCTCTGCAATCCTGGTGTTGCTAGGTAAGTAATGTTTTTTTTTTCTACACCTAGGGATGATTTTCAGGGAAGGGCTTATATTTAAAGCCCTTCCCTGAAAATCACTGCAGGAGTTGCCTGCATTCCATTGCTTTCAATGGGGCCAGCAGGATCACCGCTGGTCTCATTAAAAGCAATGGGAACGGAGGTATGGTCACGCACATTTTGCTAGTGCATGGAGTGCATTTTTTTTGTGAACATAGGTACGCTAAAAAAAAGGTCATCTGACTGAGCCCTAAATGAGGAATCACTGAGAAACACTGACGTGGAAAATGACTTGGCAAATTTAATTAATTGCAAGCTTTTTGGGAAATTCTTTAACTTCAAAATAAATTATGATATGTCTGAAGCCTCAAATATTTCTATCCCTGAAGATTCTATACCAATCATAAAACGACAGTCTTCTTTCACATGGCCCACTGCCAGTATCAAATATCTGGGTATTACACTAACATCGGACACGTCCATGCTATATAAACTTAATTATGCTCCATTTTTAACCAGAATACAAAACCAACTGCAGAGCCTAAATATACCTTTCCTTTCATGGATGGGACGGAAAAACTTGATATCCCCACATGTCTTACCTGCTATTCTACACATTTTATATACAGTACCAATAGCAATACCCAGATACTTTTTCAACAAACTTAAAACCCTCTTTAACCAATATATCTGGAATCACCAAGAATAGCACATTCCTATTTAATTCAAAAGAAACCACAAGGAGGACTTAGCCTTCCTAGCATTTACCACCACTATCAAGCGAATCACCTTGCCACATTGCTCTCATTAGTAGATAACACAAGAGATACACCCTCAGTAAACATAGAAAAGTCGCTCCTGACACACGAACACCAGTATTTACTCTGGTTTAATCCACCAGTTAAAAATGATAAACTCATCGTTAGCCCTATCACCTATGGCACAATCATGAACCTTCAGGGAATACGCAAGGCAATATCAGACCCATAAAACTTTCCCCAATGACCCCAGCCTCCCAAATACCCTCAATCTTAGCTAATAAACACTTGAAAACACCTAAAATTTGGAATAATTTAAAATCCATGACAGTTTATAACATGCTTAAGGATATAAAAATTGACACACCTGACCAAGTTGAGACTCATGGAAAAAGGCCCATTTTCTTTTCTATAGAGGCTGGATATCTTTCAATCCACAAAAAAATATCAAACCCAGTACAACGACAAACTTAGAGATCCACTCTGGTATGAAACATACATGTCCCTCCCATCCCACTTAAATAAAGTGACATCGAGACTTTGTAAAGGCTTACTACTGAACTCTGCCCCCAACAAACCATGGTACCTTAGGGAATGGGAGAGAGACTTGAAGACCCCTTTCTCCAGAGAGGACACCATCAAAACACTTACCAACTCCTACGGATTTAGTAGATTTGTTCACATCCAGAAAAACTCCTTTAAACTTCTTACAAGATGGTATAAGACACCTGCCAGCTTAGCTGAAATGGGGACCCCAACGTCAGACTGCTGTTGGCGTTTTGGCCTTAAAAATGGCTCTTTGCTACACATCTGGTTGGGAGTGCCCGATGATTACATTACATAAAATATACTTAACTCACATAAAATTAGACCCAGTAAATATCCTCCTGTGGAAACCCTCAGCCAACCTACACCCCTCTAACAAAAACCTACCAACATTTCTGCTGTCTGCTGCTAAACTCCTAATCCCACTTATATGGTGCAAATCTGAAGCACCTTCTCTGTCTCTGGGCTATGTCATTTGAAGAAATTGCAAACTGGAAAAATGGTACAAGACATAAATTTTGGAAACCCTGGTACGAATACATCACTTCAAACAATATCAGCTTTTGACCATGAACCTCACCTCATACGATTTACTAAATCATATATTCCCACATCCTCTAGTCCTTCTCAGGAGATCACTTAAATGTATTTGGAAAATTCAGATAATTATCTCATTGACCACATAACAATGACGGATTCATTTAGATGAGACTGCCTTATTTGGTTACATTATTACTTTATTTGTTTATGCTTTGATTTCTGTTTATCCTTTATCAAAAAGATTAATATTACAGGAAAGTATAGACCTCTGGTATGCTCAAATCATACAAATACATTTGCAATTTTTTGTTAACAAATAATGAAAGTTATAACTTCTGATAGGGACCTGCATGTCCCATTTTCTGTTGCCTCTCTCAGGTCTCTCAACCTGCAGCTTTGTAGCCTGCACTGTCAATTTGAGACGTACTCAATAAAATAAAATAACAACTGCAAGCTTAACTGGAGCAACCAGTGTCAGGCAGCTGCTGCCAAGGCAAATAGGATCATAGGGTGCATCAAAAGAGGTCTAGGGGCACATGAGGAGAACCTTGTTCTTCCTGTTTACATGTCACTGGTCAGACCACACATGGAATATTGTGTGCAGTTTTGTGCACCGGTGCTCATGAAGGACATGTCAGAGCTTGGCGGGTACAAAAACGGGCAACTAAAGTAATGAATGGAATCGGGGGATTATAATACCCAGAGAGGTTATCAAATGTGGGGTTATTTAGTTTAGAAAGAAAGATGACTGAGGGGCGACCTAATAACAATGTTTAACTATATCAGAGGACAATACAGAGATCTCTCCCATCATCTGTTTATACCCAGGTGTGTGACTGTAATAAGGGGGCGCCCTCTACATCTAGAGGAAAAAAGGTTTCTACACTAACATAGAAGGGGGTTCTTTACTGTAAGAGCTGTGAGACTATGGAACTCTCTACCTGAGGACATGGTGATGACAAATTCAATAAAAGAGTACAAGTTACAATATTACATGCTATAATCACTAATAACTTCAGAAGGGCCAGTGATCCGGGGATTATTCTGATTGCCAGATTGCAGTCAGGAAGGAATTTTCTCCCTTAAATGGGGAAAATTGGCTTCTACCTTGTTGGAGGTTTTTGCCTTCCTCTGGATCAACATTGGGGGGTAATAGGCTGAACTGGATGGACACCTGTCTTTTTTCACCTTAGATGATATGTTACTATTTAAACCAAATGATAAGCAAACAAGCCAACGATGATTTTTATGCATGCATAAAATGAACAATGAGCAAAATGCAAACATACATCATTCGTCATTCAGTATTGAATGGCTGCTATGTTAAGTCAATGGAGAGGGGCGGGGGAGCGAGAGGAAAGAAATCTCCTGCAGCCTCCTCGCCCCCCTGCTGGCCGCTCTGTGAGCGACCCAGCGATACTAGCTTTTGTGCAACAGCACGGTAGTGGATACATGCAGGGAAGAGCGTCAGGCATCGTTTGCCTGTCATTTGTCCCGTCTAAATGGGCTTTTAGAATTTGCACAAATGATTGCAACAAAGAAGTAAAATCTTTGTTATTGACTATCTCTGAGCGAGTCGCATAGATTGTCGCAGCTATACTTGGTGCACAGGGTGTACCGCATGCCGGCCTTTCTGCATAGTATTGGAATAAGGAGCTCACCCTTGTGCGAGCGCTGCAAAAACCACACGGCGGACTTAATTCACATGATCTGGCGTTGCCCGAAATTACATCGATACTGGACAGAGGTATGCGATTTGATTGGCACAGTGTTTGGAATAGCTATAGATTTTACACCATTTGTGTGTATTCTGGGCTATATACATGACTTGGCACTGGATGAGCATGAAAGACTGGCAGTAGCCAGGTTATTGTACCTAGCTAGAAAGACGATAACCCAACACTGGTTGGACGAGGCTCCTCCTACACTGCGCAAATTTAAAAATAAAGTTAATCAAATCCTTCTCTGGGAAAAAAATATATACTCTAAATGCAAGACCAGCCAAAAATACTATGACATATGGCTCAAATGGATACAAGCTCATGGTCTGAAGGGTCTAGATCCCACTGTAGGGTAAGGGGCATATATATACCATAGGATGCAACATGCCGTGTGGGTCGGTGGCTATGCGCCAAGGAACCAACTCAAGAGGGAGAAAGAAAAGGGTAATAAGGAGACCAATGCATTAATTGATATGTATACTGTTTATTAATGAGAAAATGTCAGATTGAACCAGGAAGATTATAAAGAGTAGATACTGTTTGGAGTTATGGCATATGGAGTGGAGAGAGAGATCAAACAAATGAACAACATATTTTTGTCCCCTGGACCAAACAGGATTGGCTCCTTTTTTCTCGGTGCTTTTGTTTTTCTTTCTCTCTGTGCCTTTACTGTCTGGTAATTCACGCCCTATGGGATGCCATGAAAGGAAGGAAGATGAAGTGGGAAGACACTCATGACACATGAGTGGTGTTTACCCTTGATGTTCCCTTCGACAACTCTTTGATTTCTGTTGCGGAGACAATGCGAGACAGACCCCACCGTTCATATTGTCCTCTACGGACTTTGGAGTGGTTAATGTGAGAGAGACCCTGGGGGGAGGGGGAGGTGGTGGAGGGCAGTTCTGTCGGTTTATGTGTGTATTGTGTACAGGTATGTCTTTGTGTGTCTGAAGAGTTAAATTGTAAAATGTTTAATAAAAACATTTAATTTTAAAAAAAATCTTTGTTATTGAAAGAATATTGAGACATAACTTGAAGCTTCTGGTCCCCCACAACTATGTACCATATTAGTCTTCTTATGAGGACTTTGGTGTCCTCAGGCACCAGGGTGTAAATGCTACATTATAACTACATAATAACCTTTCTGACAAAGAGTGTGTATAGGAGTCTCAACTTTTATTGCTATGTTGACATGTTATAATTATAGATGAGCGAGTATACTCACTAAAGGCAATTGCTCGAGCGAGCATTGCCTTTATCGAGTACCTGCCCGCTCGAGATGAAAGATTCGGGTGCCGGCGGCGGGCAGGGAGCTGCGGGGGAGAGCGGAGCGGAACGGAGGGGAGATCTCTCCCTCCCTCTCTCCCCACCGCTCCCTCCTGCTGACAGCCGCTACTCACCACTCCCCCGCGCCAGCACCCAAACCTTTCATCTCGAGCGGGCAGGTACTCGATAAGGCAATACTCACTTGAGCAATTGCCTTTACCGAGTATACTCGCTCATCTCTAGTTATAATGTAGATGATGGTATCTGTGTCCAGCCATGGAGTGCAGTAATAAATTTGGAGTCTTGTTTGGTTGGCTTTGTGGCACAAGGTATCTTAGGTAGTTGTTATTATCAACAAGTGAAGGCATATTCATTTTAGTTTGGAATCTACATTAAAAACCTTTTACAGGACAACTTTTTTTTCACAGTTGTAAAATTTAGGCCACTAGAAAAATTGAAAATGATCCCATTTGGGAATATTTGCATGTAAAAGGTTAAGAAAACCAGACAATGGATACAGCAACGGATTTGGGTGCTTTACAGATGTAGTAATGCCAGCTTTGACTGGCATGGCTGACTATGGAGCTATCATAATGCATCTACATTATTTATATAGCATGGCAGTCATTACAAACCATGGTCTTTCACTGCATTGGGTGCATGAAACAAACAGATGTATTGTACCGAACATTCATTTGGCGCTGGCTGCATCTGTATGCTTTATTCCCACAGTATTTTGATGGAAAAAAGCGAAATGCAATGTGTAACATTTTTAAGAATTTTGTCGGCTGTGAAACTCAGCTGAGAACAGCATGGGATTTATTTCTTTATGCTTTTAATCATTTATGTTTTTAAAATTCCTCTGATATCAAGAAGGTTGATTTTTTTTCCAATGGGTTATTTTTACCAGATGCTATGCATTTCTATTTATATATGCTGGCTTCATCTAAAGAAAAAAAATTGAAATGTTACGTCACAAAAGTGTATAAAGAATGTTAAATCGACCGATAGAGAAAAATGTAGCACTGTTATGAATCTAAATATACGTACAGCCTCACAAGTTCAGTAGAGAGTGCTATACGCAGGAGTTTAGCGAGTGGCATTGAGTCTCAATGCCAAACATGTATTGTGCCCCACTCCTCTGTTTCCATCAACTATAATTAACACTAACTTCATGAAATGGAGCCATTATAATTACTATAGCCTACATGCTGCATCCGCCCGGGCTACAAAATTTCGCTACAAAACATCGCTACAATGTGAAGCCCATGGTTTCCGATGGGTTCTTTCACATGAACGATGTTTTGTAGCCCGTGCGGATGTAGCCATACCTGTATGTGTTTTTATGCCCCTTGGTGCCAAGCATCACGTTATTTGATGCTATTACCATTACTGTTCATCTCAGATTCCTCTTCAGCTCCTGTGACGGAAATGCAAGGATCCCATTTCACTTGCTGGATGATTGTGAACAGGATTGGTAGAGAGGGGAATGGTCTGAGGAATAGGGAAGGGCTACTGACATATAAGCGCTATCAGGGCCTGATGTGCGGCCAGAGGCGTAACTTAAAGCTCCCGGGCCCCGATGCAAAACTTGTAACAGGGCCCTCAACTATAATGCTTTACTCATAGTACTGGGTTCCCTATATGGAGAAGAGAGGCCTTATGGGCCCCCTAAGGCTCCTGGGCCCGGGTGCAACCGCATCCCCTGCATCCTCTATAGTTACGCCCTTGCGTGCAGCACTCACTACTGGGGATGCAGCCAGGCATCACAACCACTCCTGTCTGCTCTTTGTCATCCTGATGACACAGTCAGAATGAGAAGCTGACTGTAGAAACGCGTCGATGTAGATTAGGTAGTCAGCATACCGATTACAGTTAGTTAGCTCAGTGTAGTCAGCTACCTGGTACTATCCATCAGGCAGCTACAACGATAATTGGATTTCAGTGGTTTAGTTTACACTATTGGGATTCTCACCCATTAATTGTACGGGCAAGAAAAGATAGGACCTGCACTATCTTTCCCGCACATAGTGAATACCACATGCGGGAAAGATCGGGCAGCATGTATCTTCCCGCATTTGTTTTTGAACTCCTGCGATTTGGCTGGTGAAGGGATTCCCTCGTTCAGGCGCAACTACACTCTGTGCCGCCGTGCGTAGTTGCGCCCACACTTGTGGAAATAAGCCCTAACTACAATAAAAATCACATGAAGGGAAAAATAAACAGACAAAAAATTCACAGAAAGTGTCCATAAACTTACTGATATACTGATACAAGAGGGCAAGTAAAAACACCACATCCATCAATATGCAGATAGCTAGGCTGCCAAATGGAGGACCAGATAGCCCACGTGCAGGACAATGCTGAACAACCACTCACACACTTTCCTTATATGGAGGGGGGTCAGCTTAGTACTTATTCCTGTACAAAAAAGCAAATACAGTTTTCTTACTGCAACAACTCCTTAACATGGCTATGGAGCTCTGTGCACTATGACGGTGTTTCTCCGCCTTCCAGCTCTTTAGGACCAAGCTTCCTACCTTGGAGAGTGGCTAGGATGCTTGGGTAAGGCTGTCAGAGCTGTGCCACCACCTGTGAGTTGCTTAACAGAGCGATGTGGAGATTAGTGCCAGATCTGAGAACCCTAGATGGCATCCGCTTCTTGTTCTGGTGCCATCCATCTGCCTCGCAGGTTATATACAATGATGTAGCGGGCCGGATTCGTCTCGAGGGCCTTGAGTTTGACTTATGTGCTATAGAGGATGCAAGGCTTTATACTTGGGTAGTTAGGGCTCCTGCACACTGGCGAGGGTGATATCAGGCAATGATTCACAGCCCGATAATGCCCCCGCAATCCATCTGAAAACCCCTCGATGCGAGGCGTTTTCACATGGAAACAGCCCTGCATCCCTCTAAGGGTTCCCTTCATCCCTGCCACGGCTGTTACAGCCGTGGCAGGAGATTTTGACGTTCTCCTGCTGCTTTCAATTGGGCCAGCGCCGCTGCCGCCAGCTCCATTAAGAACATGTGGAAACCCCTGGATGCAACTGCTTTATATCCCTGTGGGGCTGAAGTAATTCCCCGACGCAGCTGTCACAGCTACGGCAGGGGATCGTGATCTTCTCTCATTGATTTCAACGGGGCCAGCACTGCTGCCGCTGGCCCCATTGAAAGCAATGGGGAATATCGCAGAAAGAAGAAAGATGCTGCGATATTTGTTTCATGCAGCATTGCAGGAGTGAAAACAATGCAAATGAGAATGCAACCATTGAAGATCATTGGTTTCATAATCATGTGTTTTCCCTCACTCTAATTGCACAATTTTGTCGCCAGTGTGAAGGATCCCTTACACGATTGGCTACACTGACGAGGTCTATACAGCAGTGTTGGGGTGATACTATCTATTGATGTATGACTGGCATTAATCAAGTTTCTCAACCTTAAAGAAAACATACTAGTATAAATATGCAAAGGCCCTTGGCTTGATGAAGAGTACCATTCTTGTCCATGAAGTGTTTCTAGTATTTCTGTTTAACTCTATTTACTTCAATAGGACAGAACTGTGATATCAGATACAGCACATAGACAAGAAGGGAGCTGTTTCTAAAAAGACCATATTTTCTCATTTCTGGCAACTCCCTATTTAGCATATTCATTAATATAGAAGAACATATGACAGAGGTATTATCCTCATTGAGTTACATGCAAAACATGGTTTGAAGTACAATAACTATCCTAAAAATATTTAAAAAACGCATAAAACGCAAGGAGGAAGTAATTGGTTGGGAGCTTGGATGTCAACACATGGATTAGTTGAAAGGTCCGAATAGCATCTCATAACAAGTTAATTAGAGATAGCTTCTTTCCCAAGTATGGGATGCTATATTGGAGTACCTCAATGAAATGAGCTACATAACTCCATATAAGCATGGGTTTATGAGGAGTTGTTGCTGTCAAACCAATCTGCTAAGCTTCTACAAGGAGGAAAGTTCAAGACTGGACTGGGGAGAGTCATTGGTCCTCCTATATCTTGATTTTTCCAATGCATTTGATACTGTGCCACATAAAAGGTTGGTATATACACACATTATGTTACTATGTAAATTGCATTGCAGTATATGAAAATGTTCAAGACACACTTTTGATATTAGGGCAATTTACAAAAGCTTTTACTGTTGCTTTATTCTATATATTATTTGTATTCAGTATGGAAAAAAAATCAAACAAAATGTTTAAAAAGAAAATACGGAAATTTCTTTTCCAAACTATCAAACACTGCTTGGAATATTTTATCGCATCTTGACATTTCTCACCCACCATCCACTTAAAATTCCCTGCTAATTACACACTTTCTCCGTGAAAAGCAGTTCAAATCACACAGTGACCAACTGGTCAAAAAACATCAGATTTCTAGAATATTGTTCAATCTGACAGATAATGTATGGTTTATCTTCTGAACTGGGCAGCATGGTAAAGAGACAGCTTGGTACAGCATAAATCATTGTCAATCTGGACCTATCACTTTATTGAAAAGGAATGTGCCACAATTGCAACCATGGCATATAAACAAGCATATTGAAGTTTTGTATTCAATATTTTTGTTTACCATATAGGAATGCACGCTTGAAGTAGGAAACGTTTTTCCAAAGTGCAGGGCTTCCTTCTTTCTCTTACTGTGAATCAATCCTATCTACAGACTGAAGGTGCCATGTATGAGAAAAGCGAGCACAACCAAGCTAGAGGTCATCAGCCTGGAACAAGATTATGGCCAGGAGAGATGAAAACAGGAAAAGGGAAAGGAACCAGATGTCACAGCCAAAGATGAGCCAGAATCTAGAGTAAAGTTGGAAATCCCAAACAAGACACTTAGAAACAGGCGGCACCAGGAAGCACTGAAGCTATGGTGTTGAATACCTGAGCTGACCAATTTGAAAAAACTGACCGCATCATACCATACTGGTTACTGTAGTAGTGCAGTAAACAGAAGGGCCTGTAGAGGGCTGCAGACAGGACTTCTGCTGCTAGGGTTAACACCAAGGGGTGGAGCAGGAACCAGATAAAAGCCAGTTCCTACCAAAAGCAAGGGGGGGGAGGACCAGTGCTGCAGAGCTGAAGTGCTGCAGGCTGGTGGCCTAGCAAAGGCCAGAGTCCGACAGGGACGACAACCCTGGACTCACACCCAAGTGGAGAGAGACATTGGCTGAGAGAGAGCCAGATTCATGGAGCTGGAAGGGCTGCTAGCCCAGGGTCTAATGCAGAGCAGGAGTTTGACAGGGAAGACGACCCTAAACTCAACACCCAGGTGGGGTCCTTATTTGGACTGTGTATTTTGATGTTATATGTTGTGCTGTGAAAATAAGGGCTGGCAGGAGCCAGATAAAGAAATCCACATCTCCTGAGCAGTTTCTACACGTGTGGTGCGCCATTTTCATGTGCGAGAGGTCAACGATCCAAGGCAAGTGTACCCCAACTTGCCACATTAACAATACAGAAAATAGGGGACCCAGAAACGTTACGTGTGGAAAAAGAGTAAACGTAATGATATTGGTGGTACCATTAGACTGTATTGAGTAAACATGACAGAGCTGTAAAGGATAAATAACACATACCAATGTGTAAATAAGTAAATGTAAAGATGGTGATTGGATTGGTCTTTATATTTCACAGTTTATTGTTTTCTTGTAAGGTTAATATATTTGTAAGTACCCTCAGGGTTTCCGTACAGACTGGTTATTAGATCCCACAAACAGTCAAGGTGGGTATGGTCATTACTAAGCTATAGGTCTGAACAAAAAGCTCTGCTACCCTCCGGTGTGCACAGTTATCAGAGGTGTTAATGAGAGAGTGGGTTCTGGCCACGATGCAGGCTCTTGTTTTGAGAGACAACTACTGTTCTGTGACCTGTTCACTCCGCCGGCCTCAGGAAAAAGTAGCCGTGACTGTCACAGCACCTAAATGCTTTCCTGTTCCTGGGAGAATTGAAGAGAGGCTTATTACATTGCATAACGTTTCTTGTTTGACCACACAGTACTGTGGAGTAGATTCCTCCCTTTGTATGCCACAAAGCAGGGCAGGGGTTTAGGAAGCTCATGTGACTGCATCTTCGCTCAGAGGTTCCCATTACCCATGAACCCTGTACTTGCATTGGCCACTGATGCCTGCTCTGTTACAGAACTAGTGAGAGCAGCAGCGGTTCCTAATAACCCCCTGTCCCAACACACTGCCTTCCGGGCCCAATGCGAAGACAACTTCATATAATTAGCTCGGTTTGCTTATTGAAACTTTTAACAATCAGTAGCGGAACATTGCTAAAGGCTTGGGTTTACTGAAAAGATGATATCTTCAAGTCTTAACAAGTTAGCTCAATTTTACACCAATTGGGGTATCTGGTTAGATTCTCCATATAATAAA